>NC_056744.1:1818817049-1818819549 GCF_019279795.1 Protopterus annectens
TATTGGCCACATGTTGTTCGAGACATGCTCTTCAGTAGTGGATACCAGTGTTGTCTTGGCCAGTTTGGGGCTATCAGGATTATCCTTGGACGCTCTTCCTTGATTTTTAGAAGTACCTTGTATCAGAGGAAGAGGAGGAAATGCATATACTGTTAGGCCTTTCCAGTTGAAGGAGAGTGAATCCACTTTCCATGCTAGTGGGTGGAATGTCCTCGCAGAATTTTTCGAGCTGGTGATTGAGAGGTGATGCTAATAGGTCTATCTGTGGCATTCCCCATTTCTTTGAGATGGTCTTGAAGATGTCCGGTGCAGCTTCCATTCGTGGGCATCCAAGTGGTTCTGCTTAGTATGTCTGCTAGAGTATTGTCTTTCCCGGTACAAATATTGCCTGTAACTGAATGTTGTAGCTGAGTGCCAGGGTCCACAGCTCCAAGGTCATTCTGCATAGGGGTATGAGTGAGTGCCTCCCTGTTTGTTGATGTACCACATGACTGTGGTGTTGTCTGTCCTTATCATCAACTGGCCCTCTTTGAGGAAAGGTTTGTACTTTGGATTGCCAGTTTTACTGCCAGCATTTCTTTCAGATTGATGTGCAGGTGAATTTGGTCCTGTGTCCACAATCCTTGCACGCATTTGTCCAGCATGTGGGCCCCATCCTAGATCTGAAGCGCCTGTTGTGATGGTCTGGCTTGGTTGACATCTGCGAAGGGCAGGCCTGGGTTTGACTGGCATGCCTGAGCCCACCATAGGAACTCCTGTTTTAAGCATGGAATTAGTGGGATTTCTGTTTCTAGACTGTGTCTGTGTTGGGACCATAAATTCTTTAGGTACCACTGTAGTTTCCTCATATGTAGTCTGGCAAATGGGACCAAGATTATGCATGATGCCATGAAGCCCAAGGCCTGTAGAAATTTTCTTGCTGTTAACTTGTTCAGTTTTGTTAGTGCCAAGAAGTAAAGAGGAAGTTCTTTTGTTTTCTGTAGTCAGGAATGCCATTTGTTGTACTGTGTCCAATTCACCAAGAATGTCCTTGTTTGGGATGGTATCAGCCTTGACTTTTGTAAATTGACTGTGTATCCCAGTCCTTGTAGCAAGTAAATGACCCTTTGTAAATCTGTTGTCAGCTTGCTTTTGTTGTCCCCTTGTAGTAGGCAGTCGTCCAGGTATGGGTAAATTTGAATTCCCTGTAATCTGCAATGGGCGATTACTGATGCCAGGCATTTTGTGAATACTCTGAAGCAGTAGATAAGCCAAAGGGCAATGCTGAGAATTGATAGTGCTCTGATCCTGCAAGAAATCTGAGGTATCTTCTGCAGATTGGTCGAATTGGGACGCAGGTATGCCTCCTTGAGATCTAGAGTTACCAGCCAAGACTCCTTGCCCAGCATGGGAAGAAGTTGCTGTAGGGTCAGCATTTTGAATTTTGGGACAATGATGTATGTATTTAGGTGGACAGGTCGAGAATTGGTCTCCAACTTTTTCCTTTCTTGGAACTAGGAATAGTCTGGAGTAGAACCCTTTCCTTGTTCTGCTGTTGGCACTCTTTCCACAGCTCTCATGTTTGCTAACTCCATTATCTGGCGAGCCTCTGTTTTTGATTTGGAGGTAGATTTGGCATTCCTCTTTGACTGGTAAAGTGTGGAAGTGAAACCGTAACCTTGATCTATGGTTTGTAAAATCCACTTGTCTTTTGTTATGTAGTGCCAGTTCTTTGAAAATAAGGTTAACTTTCCGCCTAGAGGAGCTGCTATTTGTTCCCTGGTAGTGATTTAGGATTAAGTCACTGTGGTTGTGCTGATGTAGTGGCAGTGGCGTGTCTGTGCCTCTGTTGTTACCTTGCCACTGTCGCCCCTCTGTAGGCACCTCCTCTGGATTGGTTTCTGCCTCTGGAACGCCTGTTCCTGCCCCTTTGAAATTTTGTGGAGTCAGGAAAGGACCAATTTTGGCAGGCCAGTTCCTGCTAAACCTTTGGGGTTGGACCTGCAGGAAATCTTTAACAGTTTGAACAGATTTTGCCTTTTCTTCCATTTTCTTCATAACCTGCTGGGCAGGTGTACCAAACAAACTTGTCTTGTCCATAGGAGCATCTAGCAACTTAGCTTTAACATGATCCGGTAAAACTTGTTCCTTTAGCCATGCATGTCTTCTTATCACTGTGCCTGTCATGGCTGATCTAAATGAAGCCTCCAGTGCATCATAGCCACATTTTAAGGAATGGTTGCTAACCTGTTGTATGTTATTTACCATCTCTAATACATATTTCTTATCAAGAGATTCATCAGTAGTTAGCTTTTTGGTTAACTGATCAAGCATAAACTCTTGGTATTGTATCATGTGAAACTGACAGTTTAAAGCTCTAGCTGAGAGAGTAGCTGAAGTGTAGACCTTTTTACCCCATCTGTCTAGTGACCTTGCTTCCCTTTCAGAAGGAATAGAGTTTTTAGCTGTGGTTGCGGCTACTGCCTTGGGACCCTGGGATATAGTTTCTGGGTCTGCAAGA